>NC_052341.1:1271208-1308708 GCF_016432855.1 Salvelinus namaycush | reverse complement strand
AGGGGGTTGTGGTGTGTTTGGTGTATCATGAGTAGATACAGATGGACCAATAGACTTTTTACAGTAACAGCCTGTAACTGCCTGTAACAGCCTGTAACAGCCTGTAACTGCCTGTAACAGCCTGTAGCAGCTTGTAACAGCCTGTAACAGCCTGTAACAGCCTGTAACAGCCTGTAACAGCCTGTAACAGCCTGTAACAGCCTGTAACAGCCTGTAACAGCCTGTAACTGCCTGTAACTGCCTGTAACTGCCTGTAACTGCCTGTAACAGCCTATAATTGCCTGTAACTGCCTGTAACTGCCTGTAACAGCCTGTAACTGCCTGTAACTGCCTGTAACAGCCTGTAACAGCCTGTAACTGCCTGTAACTGCTTGTAACTGCCTGTAACTGCCTGTAACAGCCTGTAACAACCTGTAACTGCTTGTAACAGCCTGTAACAGCCTGTAACTGCCTGTAACTGCTTGTAACAGCCTGTAACAACCTGTAACTGCCTGTAACTGCCTGTAACTGCCTGTAACAGCCTGTAACTGCCTGTAACTGCCTGTAACTGCCTGTAACAGCCTGTAACTGCCTTTAACTGCATGCAACTGCCTGTATGCCTGTAACAGCCTGTAACTGCCTGTAACTGCCTGTAACTGCTTGTAACTGCCTGTAACTGCCTGTAACAGCTTGTAACTGCTTGTAACAGCCTGTAACAGCCTGTAACTGCTTGTAACAGCCTGTAACAGCCTGTAACTGCCTGTAACAGCCTGTAACAGCCTGTAACTGCCTGTAACTGCTTGTAACAGCCTGTAACAGTCTGTAACTGCCTGTAACTGCCTGTAACAGCCTGTAACTGCCTGTAACTGCTTGTAACAGCCTGTAACTGCTTGTAACAGCCTGTAACTGCATGCAACTGCCTGTATGCCTGTAACAGCCTGTAACAGCCTGTAGCAGCTTGTAACAGCCTATAACAGCCTGTAACTGCATGCAACTGCCTGTATGCCTGTAACAGCCTGTAACAGCCTGTAACTGCCTGTAACTGCCTGTAACAGCTTGTAACTGCCTGTAACAGCCTGTAACTGCTTGTAACAGCCTGTAACAGCCTGTAACTGCATGTAACTGCCTGTAACTGCTTGTAACAGCCTGTAACAGCCTGTAACTGCCTGTAACAGCCTGTAACTGCCTGTAACTGCCTGTAACTGCTTGTAACAGCCTGTAACAGCCTGTAACTGCCTGTAACTGCCTGTAACAGCCTGTAACTGCCTGTAACTGCTTGTAACAGCCTGTAACTGCTTGTAACAGCCTGTAACTGCATGCAACTGCCTGTATGCCTGTAACAGCCTGTAACAGCCTGTAGCAGCTTGTAACAGCCTATAACAGCCTGTAACTGCATGCAACAGCCTGTAACTGCCTTTAACTGCTTGTAACAGCCTGTAACTGCCTGTATGCCTGTAACAGCCTGTAACAGCCTTTAACTGCCTGTAACAGCCTGTAACAGCCTGTAACTGCCTGTAACTGCCTGTAACTGCCTTTAACTGCCTGTAACAGCCTGTAACAGCCTGTAACAGCCTGTAACTGCCTGTAACTGCCTGTAACTGCTTGTAACAGCCTGTAACAGCCTGTAACTGCCTGTAACAGCTTGTAACAGCCTGTAACTGCCTGTAACTGCCTTTAACTGCCTGTAACAGCCTGTAACTGCCTGTAACAGCTTGTAACAGCCTGTAACTGCCTGTAAATAAAATGTCCATATACAGAACAATTATATAGTTACAATTCAGTAACACACACGAGGCAAAGTGTATGAAGAAGACTATCATTGTATAATACTCTCCGTTGAATAATGGATACCAGTAATGAAATGACTGGACTGTTGCATATACAGTGTGTCTAGGTCCCTTCTAAATGATGTTCTCTCTGTGTTGACTCAGTCTCTCTATTCTCCATCTTCTCAGATTCGCTGCTCACCTCATCACAGGAGTTCTGGAGTATAAGGAACGTATTGACACGTGAGTTCTCTGAGTCCAGTTTATAACGCTCCTCTCCTCTCCTCTCCTCTCCTCTCCTCTCCTCTCCTCTCCTCTCCTCTCCTCTTCTCCTCTCTTCCATCAGAGTATTGTAGAAGAAAAGTTTAAAGATTGTAAAATAATAAAGGGAAAATAAACAGAATATATAATATAAGACTGGATAAAGTGCCCCTGTAGAGCAGCTGAGGTTGTCCCAGGTGATCTGAGTCTGTGTCTGTGTGTCTCTGGGGCCCTGCCTCCTGACAGGAGGGCGTTGCCCGTGGACTTTTCTCGGGGCCGGCTGGCTGGGACCCCTCTGTGTATGAAGCAGTACTACCGTCTCTTCAACACATACCGTCTGCCCGGCCTCAAGAGGGACACCCTCGTCATCCACGAGGCTGGGTCCACCGAGCAGGAGCACATCATCGTTGCATGCAAGAACCAGGTCAGGGAGAGACTAAGGTTCCGTATCCAGCTGCACCCTACTCCCTATGGGCCCTGGTCAAAAGTAGTGCACCCTATTCCCTATGGGCCCTGGTCAAAAGTAGTGCACTATATAGGGAATAGGGTGCCATTTAAAAAATAAATCACAGTAATAAATATAATACATTGTATCTCTATGGACGCAATTACACTTACAGTGATCTCAGTTATCACTACTGTACAGGTACAAACATTGTCCACATTTACAAGGCATGTGGTCACCTCAAATATAACAGCTAACGACATTCCAAAACATTGTGTGTCCACATTGACAAGACAAGAGATATTAGTGTAGAAGTATAACTTTATTCGTTGGTTGTGTTTAGTCTCTGTTGGAGGTTTAGGATTCCCACGAGTCAGTGTTGTAAATAGCTTCTACTTCCTGTCGATCCTCCCCAAGGCCGTGTCGTATACGGTAAAGTTCAAAGGTCATAGGCAGAAAACGGGGGAAACGTCGACATAAACAACAGACAATGTATAGGTCACAGACGGAATCGTAAACAAACAACCAGTTGACGGTTAACACCGTGTCCCAGTCTGGAGTTATCTTTTACGATGAATCTCACTTCCCGTCACACGAACGCGTCACCAAATATCTCACAAAAGCTAAAAGGGAGGACGGGAGGAGGAGGAGGGGAGAGTCCTTCGTACCTGGAGATGGTTCCAGGCACTATCAATCAGGGACACATATTAAGGAGCCATCCATGTGGAGAAACAGACTACTAACTAAATTACTGCTGATTGAATTTGTCTGAGAGCCTCCTTGAGTCACAAGGACAATTGATCGCGGCGTAGGGATTCATGTTTTCAAACATGTGTGCCAAATGACATCCTATTCCCTATGTAGTGCACTACATTTAACCAGGGCTCTTGTTAAAAGTAGTGCACTACATAGGGAATAGGGTGGCATTTTGGGACACGCAGGTTCAAGCAGGCGGTGGCGGTACGTCGTTAACCTCTGCCTCTCTTACTTTGCCTTCATTAGTCAGCAGCCTATTGGGGTCTAATGACTGATGTGTTTGCATTGGTAGGTTTTAGTTTTTTAACAGCCTATTGACCCAACGTGTCTGATTGAGTGATACATTGAATTGCTCCTTGGAGAAAAGGCTTTTATAGATTTTGTAATGCCAGTAATCTATTTTGAGGTCTTATGATAAAGCATCTTATCTTATTATTAAAGTATCTTATCGTCTTTTTTTGTTGTTGTTGTTGCTTCCTTAGAAATACATTTTTAATCAGATGTATGTTTTAATCTGTGATATTCTACGTGGAAATACCATCACCTTTTTTCAATGTCCACGACAAAATTTCACTTTGGGAGCAATAAACCCTCCCCCCAAAATCCAATCCTATTTAAAAAAAAAAAAGAATAATAATTCTTATTTGTCTTCTTCTCAGTTCTTTGTGTTGGACCTAGTGGTAAAGGAGAAAAAACTGAAAGAAATTCACATCTTGACCCAGCTGGAGAAGATAGTAAAGATGGCAGAGAACACAGAGGAGAGACAGCCTTCGTTTGGTCTGCTGACGTCTGATGGAAGAACAGAATGGGCCCAGGCTAGAGACGTACTCATTAAAGGTTTCACTTCAACCATCTTATTGTCTACATTAAATATCATAACTATAATACTAACACTAATATCAAATAACAATTTAAATCATAGTAATAATTTGAAATAAACCATGGGAAGACTATGAAAACAAATATATTTGCATAAACTGACCTAGTCTGTCTGTACGCCTGCCTGTCTGCATGCCTGTCTGCCTCCCTCCCCCCCCCCCCTCCCTCCCCTAGATTCAGTTAACAGAGAGTCGTTGGCTGTGATCGAGAAGTGTCTGTGTGTGGTGTGTCTAGACGACCCCAGTGGGGTGGAGGTTGGGGATACCAGCCGAGCCCTGCTGATGCTCCATGGAGGAGGCCATGAGAAGATGGGGGCAAACCGCTGGTATGACAAGCCAATGCAGGTAGGGCGATGCCAACCCTGGACCCTTATTCATAAAGTGTCTCGGTGTAGGAGCGCTGATCTAGGATCAGTTTAGCATTTTAGATAACAAAGAATAAGATGATATGGACAAAGTGTGTGTGTGTGTGTGGGGGGGGGGGGGTGATCCTAGATCAGCACAATACAGGTCCTGAGACCATGGAATGGAATATAAATGTTTGTTTCAGTTTGTTGTAGGGGAGGACGGAGTCTGCGGAACGGTGTGCGAGCACTCACCCTTCGAGGGAATAGTTCTGGTGGCGTGTACAGAATACTTGATGAAATTCATGTAAGCGATCTAGCCAAACTAATTTACATGTATGTGTCCATATGGACAGTGTTAAATCTGATTAGGTGGAGTTCTATTCTAGGTCCTGGTGTCCCCCAGGGTTCTGTTCCAGGTCCTGGTGTCCCCCAAGGTTCTGTTCCAGGTCCTGGTGTCCCCCAGGGTTCTGTTCCAGGTCCTGGTGTCCCCCACGGTTCTGTTCCAGGTCCTGGTGTCCCCCGGGGTTCTGTTCCAGGTCCTGGTGTCCCCCAGGGTTCTGTTCCAGGTCCTGGTGTCCCCCAGGGTTCTGTTCCAGGTCCTGGTGTCCCCCAGGGTTCTGTTCCAGGTCCTGGTGTCCCCCACGGTTCTGTTCCAGGTCCTGGTGTCCCCCACGGTTCTGTTCCAGGTCCTGGTGTCCCCCACGGTTCTGTTCCAGGTCCTGGTGTCCCCCAGGGTTCTGTTCCAGGTCCTGGTGTCCCCCACGGTTCTGTTCCAGGTCCTGGTGTCCCCCACGGTTCTGTTCCAGGTCCTGGTGTCCCCCAGGGTTCTGTTCCAGGTCCTGGTGTCCCCCAGGGTTCTGTTCCAGGTCCTGGTGTCCCCCAGGGTTCTGTTCCAGGTCCTGGTGTCCCCCAGGGTTCTGTTCCAGGTCTTGTGCTTTTACATCTGAGAGTTCATATTTACTCACCAAACACGCAAAATACTTCATTACAATATAGTTAACGGCCAGTTCATTGCATTAAATCTTAAATCAGATATTTTACATTTTACTCATGAGACACATGAAGAGGTTAATGTTTTGCAGTGTAGTTCACATTTACAGCTAGTATATTATTAGAGGTCAGTGATGAAACAGCTAATATATTATTAGAGGTCAGTAATAAAACAGCTAATATATTATTAGAGGTCAGTGATAAAACAGCTAATATATTATTAGAGGTCAGTAATAAAACAGCTAATATATTATTAGAGGTCAGTAATAAAACAGCTAATATATTATTAGAGGTCAGTAATAAAACAGCTAATATATTATTAGAGGTCAGTGATAAAACAGGTAATATATTATTAGAGGTCAATAATAAAACAGGTAATATATTATTAGAGGTCAGTAATAAAACAGGTAATATATTATTAGAGGTCAGTGATAAAACAGGTAATATATTATTAGAGGTCAGTAATAAAACAGGTAATATATTATTAGAGGTCAGTAATGAAACAGGTAATATATTATTAGAGGTCAGTGATAAAACAGGTAATATATTATTAGAGGTCAGTAATGAAACAGGTAATATTTTATTAGAGGTCAGTGATAAAGCAATATGATGTTAATGAATAATAAATTATAATAATAGTAAAACACTAATCTAAGGAAGTCAAGTGATCATGCTCTCTCAACAGGACAGGAAGTCCCTCCAAGATGGGGAGGGCCACCAACGTGTCGGAGCTTCCTACTCCTCGCAGACTGCTCTGGAAGACCACACCTCACATCCAGGACCTCCTGAAGGCCTCTGCTGAGAGACTGCAGAGGCAAGACACACACATACACACACATATAAGCTGTTTTTTAAAAATTGTTTTAATTAAAGACAATCACAGTAGGTTACTTAAATTGTTACCCGGAAATGATTTGACCCGGATATAAAAAAACAGAGGCATTAGGAACTTTAACATATATTGATATTTCCTTCTCCTTAGGTTGGTTAGAGATCTTGACATGGATGTACACAAGTTTGAGGTCTATGGAAAAGAATTCATCAAGAAACAGAAGATGAGTCCAGATGCGTACATACAGGTGGCTCTACAACTGGCCTTTTACAGGTGTTGTACACCTTTAAGAACGTTATCTAAAACGACATGTTGTTGGTTGTTTTAGTCCTGTTTCAACACATTTTTCATTTGATTACAATCTTTACTACTTATTGACAGTCATTTTAATATAACTAAAAACCTAAGAAAGAAACTATTTTCCTTTGTTCACACATTAAGTGAATTCAGCCTCCATTGATATACAGTAGCGATATTTATTTTGCTTTGTGATTTCTCAGATGCAATGGACGGCTGGTGTCCACTTATGAGAGTGCTTCTATCCGTCGTTTCCACGAGGGCCGGGTGGACAACATCCGCTCAGCGACCCCCGAGGCTCTGGCCTTCGTGAAGGCCATGACGGACGAGAAGACATCTCTCTCTGTGAGTCATTTTTCCTACTTAGCTCCCCATTATGGTCTTCTCCCATAATGCTGTTCATCGTGTCCTCTTCTCCCATAATGCTGTTCATCGTGTCCTCTTCTCCCATAATGCTGTTCATCATGTCCTCTTCTCCCATAATGCTGTTCATCGTGTCCTCTTCTCCCATAATGCTGTTCATCGTGTCCTCTTCTCCCATAATGCTGTTCATCGTGTCCTCTTCTCCCATAATGCTGTTCATCATGTCCTCTTCTCCCATAATGCTGTTCATCATGTCCTCTTCTCCCATAATGCTGTTCATCGTGTCCTCTTCTCCCATAATGCTGTTCATCATGTCCTCTTCTCCCATAATGCTGTTCATCGTGTCCTCTTCTCCCATAATGCTGTTCATCATGTCCTCTTCTCCCATAATGCTGTTCATCGTGTCCTCTTCTCCCATAATGCTGTTCATCGTGTCCTCTTCTCCCATAATGCTGTTCATCATGTCCTCTTCTCCCATAATGCTGTTCATCATGTCTTCTCCCATAATGCTGTTCATCATGTCCTCTTCTCCCATAATGCTGTTCATCGTGTCCTCTTCTCCCATAATGCTGTTCATCGTGTCCTCTTCTCCCATAATGCTGTTCATCGTGTCCTCTTCTCCCATAATGCTGTTCATCATGTCCTCTTCTCCCATAATGCTGTTCATCGTGTCCTCTTCTCCCATAATGCTGTTCATCGTGTCCTCTTCTCCCATAATGCTGTTCATCATGTCCTCTTCTCCCATAATGCTGTTCATCGTGTCCTCTTCTCCCATAATGCTGTTCATCATGTCTTATCCCATAATGCTGTTCATCATGTCCTCTTCTCCCATAATGCTGTTCATCGTGTCCTCTTCTCCCATAATGCTGTTCATCATGTCCTCTTCTCCCATAATGCTGTTCATCATGTCTTCTCCCATAATGCTGTTCATCATGTCTTATCCCATAATGCTGTTCATCGTGTCCTCTTCTCCCATAATGCTGTTCATCATGTCCTCTTCTCCCATAATGCTGTTCATCGTGTCCTCTTCTCCCATAATGCTGTTCATCGTGTCCTCTTCTCCCATAATGCTGTTCATCATGTCCTCTTCTCCCATAATGCTGTTCATCGTGTCCTCTTCTCCCATAATGCTGTTCATCGTGTCCTCTTCTCCCATAATGCTGTTCATCGTGTCCTCTTCTCCCATAATGCTGTTCATCGTGTCCTCTTCTCCCATAATGCTGTTCATCGTGTCCTCTTCTCCCATAATGCTGTTCATCGTGTCCTCTTCTCCCATAATGCTGTTCATCGTGTCCTCTTCTCCCATAATGCTGTTCATCATGTCCTCTTCTCCCATAATGCTGTTCATCGTGTCCTCTTCTCCCATAATGCTGTTCATCATGTCCTCTTCTCCCATAATGCTGTTCATCATGTCCTCTTCTCCCATAATGCTGTTCATCATGTCCTCTTCTCCCATAATGCTGTTCATCGTGTCCTCTTCTCCCATAATGCTGTTCATCGTGTCCTCTTCTCCCATAATGCTGTTCATCATGTCCTCTTCTCCCATAATGCTGTTCATCATGTCCTCTTCTCCCATAATGCTGTTCATCATGTCTTCTCCCATAATGCTGTTCATCATGTCCTCTTCTCCCATAATGCTGTTCATCATGTCCTCTTCTCCCATAATGCTGTTCATCATGTCCTCTTCTCCCATAATGCTGTTCATCATGTCCTCTTCTCCCATAATGCTGTTCATCATGTCTTCTCCCATAATGCTGTTCATCATGTCCTCTTCTCCCATAATGTCCCGTGTGGCTCAGTTGGTAGAGCATGGCGCTTGCAACGCCAGGGTTGTGGGTTCGATTCCCACGGGGGGCCAGTACAAAAAAAAAGTATGAATGTATGTACTTGTAAGTCGCTCTGGATAAGAGCGTCTGCTAAATGACTTAAATGTAAATGTAAAATAATGCTGTTCATCGTGTCCTCTTCTCCCATAATGCTGTTCATCATGTCCTCTTCTCCCATAATGCTGTTCATCATGTCCTCTTCTCCCATAATGCTGTTCATCATGTCTTCTCCCATAATGCTGTTCATCATGTCCTCTTCTCCCATAATGCTGTTCATCATGTCTTCTCCCATAATGCTGTTCATCATGTCCTCTTCTCCCATAATGTGTGTGTGATTGATTCATCGATTGATGATCACTTAACCGGTTGGTAAAACCTACAGATGTAACATGTAAAGTGGTTTGTCTACCCCAGATTTTGAGGAATAGATGAACATGTAAAGTGGTTTGTCTACCCCAGATAGAGGAATAGATGAAAATGTAAAGTCTGTAAAGTAGAAACATACAGAGTATGATATACTCAAATGTACTACTATAATGATAACTATTGAATCAAATCAAGTTTATTTTATATAGCCCTTCGTACATCAGCTAATATCTCGAAGTGCTGTACAGAAACCCAGCCTAAAACCCCAAACAGCAAGCAATGCAGGTGTAGAAGCACGGTGGCTAGGAAAAACTCCCTAGAAAGGCCAAAACCTAGGAAGAAACCTAGAGAGGAACCAGGCTATGAGGGGTGGCCAGTCCTCTTCTGGCTGTGCCGGGTGGAGATTATAACAGAACTATGCCAAGATGTTCAAAATGTTCATAAGTGACAAGCATGGTCAAATAATAATCAGGAATAAATGTCAGTTGGCTTTTCATAGCCGGTCATTAAGAGTTGAAAACAGCAGGTCTGGGACAGGTGGCGGTTCCATAACCGCAGGCAGAACAGTTGAAACTGGAATAGCAGCAAGGCCAGGTGGACTGGGGACAGCAAGGAGTCATCATGCCCGGTAGTCCTGACGTATGGTCCTAGGGCTCAGGTCCTCCGAGAGAGAGAAAAAAAGAGAGAAGGAGAGAATTAGAGAGAGAGCCAAGATTTTCAAAATGTTCATAAATGACAAGCATGGTCAAATAATAATCAGGAATAAATGTCAGTTGGCTTTTCATAGCCGATCATTAAGAGTTGAAAGCAGCAGGTCTGGGACAGGTAGGGGTTCCATAACCGCAGGCAGAACAGTTGAAACTGGAATAGCAGCAAGGCCAGGTGGACTGGGGACAGCAAGGAGTCATCATGCCCGGTAGTCCTGACGTATGGTCCTAGGGCTCAGGTTCTCCGAGAGAGAGAAAGAAAGAGAGGAGAGAATTAGAGAGAGCATACTTAAATTCACACAGGACACTGGATAAGACAGGAGAAGTACTCCAGATATAACCAACTGACCCTAGCCCCCCGACACATAAACTACTGCAGCATAAATACTGGAGGCTGAGACAGGAGGGGTCAGGAGACACTGTGGTCCCATCCGATGATACCCCCGGACAGGGCCAAACAGGAAGGATATAACCCCACCCACTTTGCCAAAGCACAGCCCCCGCACCACTAGAGGGATATCTTCAACCACCAACTTACAATCCTGAGACAAGGCCGAGTATAGCCCACAAAGATCTCCACCACAGCACAAACCAGGGGGGGGGCGCCAACCCAGACAGGAAGATCACGTCAGTAACTCAACCCACTCAAGTGACGCACCCCTCCTAGGGACGGCATGAAAGAGCACCAGTAAGCCAGTGACTCAGCCCCTGTAATAGGGTTAGAGGCAGAGAATCCCAGTGGAGAGAGGGGAACCGGCCAGGCAGAGACAGCAAGGGCGGTTCGTTGCTCCAGAGCCTTTCCGTTCACCTTCACACTCCTGGGCCAGACTACACTCAATCATATGACCTACTGAAGAGATAAGTCTTCAGTAAAGACTTAAAGGTTGAGACCGAGTCTGCGTCTCTCACATGGGTAGGCAGACCGTTCCATAAAAATGGAGATCTATTGGAGAAAGCCCTGCCTCCAGCTGTTTGCTTAGAAATTCTAGGGACAATTAGGAGGCCTGCGTCTTGTGACCCGAGCGTACGTGTAGGTATGTACGGCAGGACCAACTCGGAAAGATAGGTAGGAGCAAGCCCATGTAACGCTTTATAGGTTAACAGTAAAACCTTGAAATCAGCCCTTGCCTTAACAGGAAGCCAGTGTAGGGAAGCTAGCACTGGAGTAATATGATCAAATTTCTTGGTTCTAGTCAGGATTCTAGCAGCCGTATTTAGCACTAACTGAAGTTTATTTAGTGCTTTATCCGGGTAGCCGGAAAGTAGAGCATTGCAGTAGTCTAACCTAGAAGTAACAAATGCATGGATTAATTTTTCTGCATAATTTTTGGACAGAAAATTTTTGATTTTTGCAATGTTACGTAGATGGAAAAAAGCTGTCCTTGAAACAGTCTTGATATGTTCGTCAAAAGAGAGATCAGGGTCAAGAGTAACGCCGAGGTCCTTCACAGTTTTATTTGAGACGACTTTACAACCATCAAGATTAATTGTCAGATTTAACAGAATATCTCTTTGTTTCTTGGGACCTAGAACAAGCATCTCTGTTTTGTCAGAGTTTAAAAGTAGAACGTTTTCAGCCATCCACTTCCTTATGTCTGAAACACAGGCTTCTAGCGAGGGCAATTTTGGGGCTTCACCATGTTTCATTGAAATGTACAGCTGTGTGTCATCCGCATAGCAGTGAAAGTTAACATTATGTTTTCGAATAACATCCCCAAGAGGTAAAATATATAGTGAAAACAATAGTGGTCCTAAAACGGAACCTTGAGGAACACCGAAATGTACAGTTGATTTGTCAGAGGACAAACCATTCACAGAGACAAACTGATATCTTTCCGACAGATAAGATCTAAACCAGGCCAGAACTTGTCCGTGTAGACCAATTTGGGTTTCCAGTCTCTCCAAAAGAATGTGGTGATCGATGGTGTCAAAGGCAGCACTAAGGTCTAGTAGCACGAGGACAGATGCAGAGCCTCGGTCTGACGCCATTAAAAGGTCATTTACCACCTTCACAAGTGCAGTCTCAGTGCTATGATGGGGTCTAAAACCAGACTGAAGCATTTCGTATACATTGTTTGTCTTCAGGAAGGCAGTGAGTTGCTGCGCAACAGCTTTTTCTAAAATTTTTGAGAGGAATGGAAGATTCGATATAGGCCGATAGTTTTTTATATTTTCCGGGTCAAGGTTTGGCTTTTTCAAGAGAGGCTTTATTACTGCCACTTTTAGTGAGTGAGCTTGCTTCAGAGCTCGGGTATTTTCTGTATACCAGGGAGCTAGTTTCTTATGACAAATGTTTTTCGTTTTTAGGGGTGCAACTGCATCTAGGGTATTGCGCAAGGTTAAATTGAGTTCCTCAGTTAGGTGGTTAACTGATTTTTGTCCTCTGACGTCCTTGGGTAGGCAGAAGGAGTCTGGAAGGGCATCAAGGAATTTTTGTGTTGTCTGAGAATTTATACCACGACTTTTGATGCTCCTTGGTTGGGGTCTGAGCAGATTATTTGTTGCGATTGCAAACGTAATAAAATGGTGGTCCGATAGTCCAGGATTATGAGGAAAAACATTAAGATCTACAACATTTATTCCATGGGACAAAACTAGGTCCAGAGTATGACTGTGGCAGTGAGTAGGTCCAGAGACATGTTGGACAAAACCCACTGAGTCGATGATGGCTCCGAAAGACTTTTGGAGTGGGTCTGTGGACTTCTCCTTTTGAATATTAAAATCACCAAAAATTAGAATATGATCTGCTATGACTACAAGGTCCGATAGGAATTCAGGGAACTCAGAGAGGAACGCTGTATATGGCCCAGGAGGCCTGTAAACAGTAGCTATAAAAAGTGATTGAGTAGGCTGCATAGATTTCATGACTAGAAGCTCAAAAGACGAAAACGTCATTTTTTTTGTTGTAAATTGAAATTTGCTATCGTAAATGTTAGCAACACCTCCGCCTTTGCGGGATGCACGGGGGATATGGTCACTAGTGTAACCAGGAGGTGAGGCCTCATTTAACACAGTAAATTCATCAGGCTTAAGCCATGTTTCAGTCAGGCCAATCACATCAAGATTATGATCAGTGATTAGTTCATTGACTATAACTGCCTTTGAAGTGAGGGATCTAACATTAAGTAAACCTATTTTGAGATGTGAGGTATCACGATCTCTTTCAATAATGGCAGGAATGGAGGAGGTCTTTATCCTAATGAGATTGCTAAGGCGAACACAGCCATGTTTAGTTTTGCCCAACCTAGGTCGAGGCACAGACACAGTCTCAATGGGGATGGCTGAGCTGACTACACTGACTATGCTAGTGGCAGACTCCACTAAGCTGGCAGGTTGGCTAACAGCCTGCTGCCTGGCCTGCACCCTATTTCATTGTGGAGCTAGAGGAGTTAGAGCCCTGTCTATGTTGGTAGATAAGATTAGGATTTGATTGCACAAATGAAAAGGGTTTGAATGTAAGACTGGCTGCGTTCAGAAAATTCACCACACACCCTTCAAATTAGTGGATTTGGCTATTTCAGCCACACCCGTTCCTGACAGGTGTATAAAAATCGAGCACACAGCCATGCAATCTCCATAGACAAACATTGACAGTTGAGTGGTCCGAACTGAAGAGCTCAGTGACTTTCAATGCAGCACCGTCATAGGATGCCACCTTTCCAACAAGCCAGTTCGTCTAGTTTCTGCCCTGTTAGAGCTGCCCCCGGTCAACTGTAAGTGCTGTTATTGTGATGTGAAAACCTTCTAGGAGCAACAACGGCTCAGCCTTGAAGTGGTAGGCCACACAAGCTCACCAACGCCGAGTGCTGAAGCGAATAGCGCTTAAATCGTCTATCCATCGGTTGCATCACTCACTACTGAGTTCCAAACTGCCTCTGGAAACAACGTCAGCAGAAGAACTGTTCGTCGGGAGCTTCATGAAATGGGTTTCCATGACTGAGCAGCTGCACACAAGCATAAAATCACCATCAGCAAAGCCAAGCCTCGGCTGGGATGGTGTAAAGCTCTCCGTCATTGGACTCTGGAACAGTGGAAATGCGTTCTCTGGAGTGATGAATTACACTTCACCATCTGGCAGTCCAACTGACAAATCTGGGTTTGGTGGATGACAGGAGAATGATACCTGCCCGAATTCAAAGTGCCAACTGTAAAGTTTGGTAGAGGAGGAATAATGGTCTGGGGCTGTTTTTCATGGTTCGGCCCCTTAGTTCCAGTGAAGGAAAATCTCAATGCTACAGCATACAATGACATTCTAGATGATTCTGTGCTGCCAACTGTGTGGCAACATTTTGGGGAAGGCCCTTTCCTGTTTCATCATGACAATGCCCCCTGCACAAAGTGAGGTCCATACAGAAATGGTTTGTCGAGATCAGTGTGGAAGAACTTCACTGGCCTGCACAGAGCCCTGACCTTAACCCCATCTAACACCTTTGGGATTAATTGGAACGCCGACTGCGAGCCAGGCCTAATCGCCCAAGATCAGTGCCCAACCTCAGTAATGCTCTTGTGGCTGAATGGAAGCAAGTCCCTGCAGCAATGTTCCAACATCTAGTGGAAAGCCTTCCCAGAAGAGTGGAGGCTGTTATAGCAGCAATGTTCCAACATCTAGTGGAAAGCCTTCCCAGAAGAGTGGAGGCTGTTATAGCAGCAATGTACCAACATCTAGTGGAAAGCCTTCCCAGAAGAGTGGAGGCTGTTATAACAGCAATGTTCCAACATCTAGTGGAACGCCTTCCCAGAAGAGTGGAGGCTGTTATAGCTGCAATGTTCCAACATCTAGTGGAATGACTTCCCAGAAGAGAGGAGGCTGTTATAGCAGCAATGTTCCAACATCTAGTGGAAAGCCTTCCCAGAAGAGAGGAGGCTGTTATAGCAGCAATGTTCCAACATCTAGTGGAATGACTTCCCAGAAGAGAGGAGGCTGTTATAGCAGCAATGTTCCAACATCTAGTGGAAAGCCTTCCCAGAAGAGAGGAGGCTGTTATAGCAGCAATGTTCCAACATCTAGTGGAAAGCCTTCCCAGAAGAGTGGAGGCTGTTATAGCAGCAATGTTCCAACATCTAGTGGAAAGCCTTCCCAGAAGAGAGGAGGCTGTTATAGCAGCAATGTTCCAACATCTAGTGGAATGACTTCCCAGAAGAGAGGAGGCTGTTATAGCAGCAATGTTCCAACATCTAGTGGAAAGCCTTCCCAGAAGAGAGGAGGCTGTTATAGCAGCAATGTTCCAACATCTAGTGGAAAGCCTTCCCAGAAGAGAGGAGGCTGTTATAGCAGCAATGTTCCAACATCTAGTGGAAAGCCTTCCCAGAAGAGTGGAGGCTGTTATAGCAGCAATGTTCCAACATCTAGTGGAAAGCCTTCCCAGAAGAGTGGAGGCTGTTATAGCAGCAAAGGGGGGGACCAACTCCATGTTAATAATGTCCATGATTTTAGAGATGTTTGATTTAGCAGGTGTCCACATACTTTTGGTCATGCGGTGTACTTGTGAAAACAGTACCAAAGCAATAAAATAATAAACTGTAAGAATTGAGTATACTTCATTCCAGCCATAAACACACACACACACACACACACACACACACACACACACACACACACACACACACACACACACACACACACACACACACACACACACACACACACACACACACACACACACACACACACCAAAGCAGCTGATCTCTCTACAGATTTACAGCACTTGCAATCTATCATATGACTCATAACAGGTGAAATATGTTACTTTGTCTCTCTTTAGACAATGTTCAATGTGGGAGTATTATATTTAGCTTTTGAGACTAAATGCAATTATTAATTATGCTTTTGTTTTTATTCAATTTTACAGGATTCAGAAAAGATGAAACGATTGTGGGATGCGATTAATGCCCAGACAAATTCCACAATTGCAGTAAGTACGCGTGTTTGACTAAAACTATTCATTGTATTACGTTTATTTGATAAATGTTCTATTCATGAGGAACCTCTAACTTAAGTAGATTTAATACTTTAAGCTCTAAGGGTTCGTGATGTTTTTTTATTTTTATTTTGCAGGCTATTACAGGGATGGGAATAGACAATCACCTTCTAGGACTCAGAGAGATCTCCCAGGAGATCCATATGGAGGTGCCAGAGATCTTCACAGATGAAACCTATGTGGCCAGTAACCAGTTCATTCTCTCCACCAGTCAGGTATACCATCTAGTCGTCTCTTTGCTACGTGTCTATTGCTATTTTTATTTTTATATTTTTTTAATTTCACCTTTTATTTAACCAGGTAGGCTAGTTGAGAATAAGTTCTCATTTACAACTGCGACCTGGCCAAGATAAAGCATAGCAGTGTGAACAGACAACAACACAGAGTTACACATGGAGTAAACAATAAACAAGTCAATAACACAGTCTATTGCTATTACAGCCATGATAATAATAATAATAATAATAATAATAATTACAAGAACATAATATTCTACCAATTGTGTTATAACTGTTTATTACATATATACAGTATCTATGAAGTAATCATTAACGGTTTATAAACTACGTATAAATCCCTTGTTAAAGTACACCTGTGTATATCTTAAGTAGATGTTGTATTATAACTGGTATACCTTCCTCAGGTCCCCACCACAGTGGAGATGTTCTGTTGCTATGGCCCGGTGGTTCCTAACGGTTACGGGTGCTGCTACAACCCTCATGCAGACCACCTCCTCTTCAGCGTGACCAGTTTCCACGGCAGCACCGAGACCAGCTCGGCCGTTTTTATCAAGGCTCTGGACGAGGGCCTCGTAGAGATGAGGGATCTGTGCGAGAAGAGCAATAAGCCTCAGAGCAACACTGCTGCTGCCTCGAAGGCGGTTGAGAAAAGCCAAGGAGCTGGCAGCAAGCCTCTGAGCACACCTCAGAAAACAGGGAAATAAGTCATACTGAGGTATCATTACGGTGTCCATATTAGGACAGCATCAGTAGTTACGCTCAACTTCCCACAGATTACGGTGGCCATATTAGGACAGCCTCAGTAGTTACGCTCAACTTCCCACAGATTACGGTGTCCATATTAGGACAGCCTCAGTAGTTACGCTCAACTTCCCACAGATTACGGTGTCCATATTAGGACAGCCTCAGTAGTTACGCTCAACTTCCCACAGATTACGGTGTCCATATTAGGACAGCCTCAGTAGTTACGCTCAACTTCCCACAGATTACGGTGTCCATATTAGGACAGCCTCAGTAGTTACGCTCAACTTCCCACAGATTACGGTGTCCATATTAGGACAGCCTCAGAGTCGCACTCAACTTCTGACACGCGTCCAGGTATGTCGTGAAAGTAGTGTTAGTGCTAGTTGTCCTGTGTGTATATTTTGGTGTTTGTGCGATGAAGTTGATGTTTTTACGACTTTATCTCTCGAGTCAATTTGAATCCTTAACTATGTAACAATGTACATACAACTAATATGGAAGGAAACACATAGATGTAGAAAATACGATGTAGATGTTCTCATTCACCATTGCTACTCGGGTGGGAGTCTAGACAGAGCATAGCTCACTGGTCTGGTAATAGGGAACTAAAGACATGCCTGCTATTTCAGTAATGTAGTGACGGACAGCTCCTCTTCACCCAGAGAATGAATGAACTTACTCATAAATGATCTCAGCGTACTGTTTATTCAGCTTTGTCGAAAACAACAACTCCTAAATATATACCGGAATATATCGTTATCAATATATTCACATTTATCGTGCAAACATTGATCATATTGTAACTAATGGGATTCAAGTCCGGACGGCAAATCTAACCCATAGGGAAAGAGCAGACGTAGGAACTAGGTTTAAAGATCATCACTATAATGATGCTGCCAAAGAGGGATATCTATCTAGTAAGGCCTACAGCAGGGCTCTCCAACCCTGTTCCTGGAGAGATACCGTCCTGTAGGTTTACATCAGGGCTCTCCAACCCTGTTCCTGGAGAGCTACCCTCCTGTAGGTTTTAACTCCAACCCTGTTCCTGGAGAGATACCGTCCTGTAGGTTTTAACTCCAACCCTGTTCCTGGAGAGCTACCCTCCTGTAGGTTTACATCAGGGCTCTCCAACCCTGTTCCTGGAGAGGTACCCTCCTGTAGGTTTAAACTCCAACCCTGTTCCTGGAGAGACACCCTTCTGTAGGTTTTAACTCCAACCCTGTTCCTGGAGAGATACCGTCCTGTAGGTTTTAACTCCAACCCTGTTCCTGGAGAGCTACCCTCCTGTAGGTTTACATCAGGGCTCTCCAACCCTGTTCCTGGAGAGGTACCCTCCTGTAGGTTTAAACTCCAACCCTGTTCCTGGAGAGACACCCTTCTGTAGGTTTTAACTCCAACCCTGTTCCTGGAGAGATACCGTCCTGTAGGTTTTAACTCCAACCCTGTTCCTGGAGAGCTACCCTCCTGTAGGTTTACATCAGGGCTCTCCAACCCTGTTCCTGGAGAGGTACCCTCCTGTAGGTTTAAACTCCAACCCTGTTCCTGGAGAGACACCCTCCTGTAGGTTTTAACTCCAACCCTGTTCCTGGAGAGATACTGTCTTGTAGGTTTTAACTCCAACCCTGTTCCTGGAGAGATACCCTCCTGTAGGTTTTATCTCCAACCCTTTTCCTGGAGAGATACCCTTCTGTAGGTTTTAACTCCAACCCTGGTCCTGGAGAGATACCCTCCTGTAGGTTTTAACTCCAACCCTGTTCCTGGAGAGATACCATCCTGTAGGTTTTATCTCCAACCCTGTTCCTGGAGAGATACCCTCCTGTAGGTTTTAACTCCAACCTTGTTCCTGGAGAGATACCCTCCTGTAGGTTTTATCTCCAACCCTGGTCCTGGAGAGATACCCTCCTGTAGGTTTTAACTCTAACCCTGTCCTGGAGAGATACCGTCCTGTAGGTTTTAACTCCAACCCTGTTCCTGGAGAGATACCGTCCTGTAGGTTTTAACTCCAACCCTGTTCCTGGAGAGATACCCTCCTGTAGGTTTTATCTCCAACCCTGTTCCTGGAGAGATACCATCCTGTAGGTTTTATCTCCAACCCTGTTCCTGGAGAGATACCCTCCTGTAGGTTTTATCTCCAACCCTGTTCCTGGAGAGATACCCTCCTGTAGGTTTTAACTCCAACCCTGTTCCTGGAGAGATACCCTCCTGTAGGTTTTAACTCCAACCTTGTTCCAGCAACCCTGTTGGAGTGTAAATCTGTTCAGAGGTGCTAAGTACTCTCGGCCGGCAAACGCTACCGGTTTGTCCGTGCCTTTAAACTTGAGACGGATATGTTTACCGTACAGTATTTCTAGAGGTATTTCCACAGGTATAGCTAGTATAGATTCTGCGCAATATTCAGTACTATCTCATACTGTCTCATACTGCTTCAGACTGTCTCATACTGTCTCATACTGCTTCATACTGTCTCATACTGCTTCATACTGTCTCATACTGCTTCATACTGTCTCATACGGTTTCATACTGTCTCATACTGCTTCATACTGTCTCATACTGCTTCATACTGTCTCATACTGTCTCATACTGCTTCATACTGTCTCATACTGTTTCATCCTGCTTCATACTGCTTCATACTGTCTCATACTGTCTCATACTGCTTCATACTGTCTCATACTGTCTCATACTGTTTAATCTCTGAAGGTAAATTGTCAATTGGATGTGGTGATTCTGTGGAAGAAGTTGTTCTTAACGGGTTGTGTGAATTATGCAGATGAATAGGAATGTATTATTGGTGTTGATATGCTGCTTGTTGAGGTTCTTATTTTGAATGATTTCCAAATGGCACCCTATTCCCTTTATAGTGCACTTCTTTTGACATGGGTCCATAGGGCTCTGGTCTGAAGTAGTGCACTATATAGGGAATAGGGTGCCATTTGGGATTCAGACTTTCTTTCCTCTCAGCCTAATGTGTGGTTCCACTCATTTCATAGAAACTACAGTAAGTCTGTAGCTATTCATGTTAATAATTTACGAAAAAAATTAAAAAGCCTATTTATTTTTGTAGCTAAATACATACATTTATTTTCATCAGAAAATCTACATGATGTCTACACTTTAATTGTATTGTATGAGATATATTTGTGAGAATATATTGTAACCTTAAATTGTATGAGATATATTTATGAGAATATATTGTAACCTTGTGCTGTGTAGAGAATACTGCTATAAAGAGTATTTATGTCCTGAAATAAAATGGAGTCCAAAATATCACGTGTGGCTATCTTCTCCAAGGGAATAACGCACTTAAATTCCTAGGTCTATCCTCAGCTGTGAATGGGGGTGCAAGAGAGCGTGGGGCCAGTAACCCAAAAGTTGCTGGGTCGAATCCCACAGCCGACTAGGTCAAAGTGCCATTGAGCAAGGCAGTTAACCCTAATTGCGCCTGTAAGACGTGCTGAATAAGAATTTTCTGCTAAATGACTAAAATGTAAACAATGATATATGAACATAAAAGTACTGCACTATATAGGGTGCTACTTGGAATACAATCAGTTAAATGTAAAGTATCTGAAGGTCTGGGTACACTATACTGTAATAAGTCTCTCTAATGAACGTCTACGTGTCAAGTACCACACTAATTGGACCTAAAACAACCAGCCTGTTTTGCCAGAGTCAATCTGTGTGTATTAAACAGCCACATATCCAACCCCATAGAAAAAAAACAATAACTAGAATAGACATCCATTCATGGGTACACTCAAAATGGCCGCCGGTTTCACCCATCACAGAACATTGACATTCCTTTCTACTAATTCTAATTCTATGTCTAACTCACTCTATACAGCAGATGGCTTGGTTCCGCTGGCATCTGATTGGGTCTTTAGGGAGACAGCTGAATTGTATTCTCCATTGGTTAAACCACTGAACCAAGGCAGCCAAGTCCCCCACATAACCACCCAGTGTTTAGTCAGGCTTCAACGACCTAGCTGGGCCAATTAGGTTTCTCATTATTTTATGTGAGCGAGATACACACACTGTGAAACTTTACTTCACATTAGTAAAACAGACAGGTTGACTAGGACTCATAGTATCTAATCTGGTATGCTCTAGTACTGGAGACTATGACTCATAGTATCTAATCTGGTATGCTCTAGTACTGGAGACTAGGACTCATAGTATCTAATCTGGTATGCTCTAGTACTGGAGACTATGACTCATAGTATCTAATCTGGTATGCTCTAGTACTGGAGACTATGACTCATAGTATCTAATCTGGTATGCTCTAGTACTGGAGACTATGACTCATAGTATCTAATCTGGTATGCTCTAGTACTGGAGACTAAGACTCATAGTATCTAATCTGGTATGCTCTAGTACTGGAGACTATGACTCATAGTATCTAATCTGGTATGCTCTAGTACTGGAGACTAGGACTCATAGTATCTAATCTGGTATGCTCTAGTACTGGAGACTAGGACTCATAGTATCTAATCTGGTATGCTCTAGTACTGGAGACTATGACTCATAGTATCTAATCTGGTATGCTCTAGTACTGGAGACTAGGACTCATAGTATCTAATCTGGTATGCTCTAGTACTGGAGACTAGGACTCATAGTATCTAATCTGGTATGCTCTGGTACTGGAGACTAGGACTCATAGTATCTAATCTGGTATGCTCTGGTACTGGAGACTATGACTCATAGTATCTAATCTGGTATGCTCAAGTACTGGAGACTATGACTCATAGTATCTAATCTGGTATGCTCTAGTACTGGAGACTATGACTCATAGTATCTAATCTGGTATGCTCTAGTACTGGAGACTATGACTCATAGTATCTAATCTGGTATGCTCTAGTACTGGAGACTAGGACTCATAGTATCTAATCTGGTATGCTCTAGTACTGGAGACTATGACTCATAGTATCTAATCTGGTATGCTCTATGGTATGCTCTAGTACTGGAGACTATGACTCATAGTATCTAATCTGGTATGCTCTAGTACTGGAGACTAAGACTCATAGTATCTAATCTGGTATGCTCTAGTACTGGAGACTATGACTCATAGTATCTAATCTGGTATGCTCTAGTACTGGAGACTAGGACTCATAGTATCTAATCTGGTATGCTCTAGTACTGGAGACTAGGACTCATAGTATCTAATCTGGTATGCTCTAGTACTGGAGACTAGGACTCATAGTATCTAATCTGGTATGCTCTAGTACTGGAGACTAGGACTCATAGTATCTAATCTGGTATGCTCTAGGTACTGGAGACTAGGACTCATAGTATCTAATCTGGTATGCTCTGGTACTGGAGACTAGGACTCATAGTATCTAATCTGGTATGCTCTAGGTACTGGAGACTATGACTCATAGTATCTAATCTGGTATGCTCTAGTACTGGAGACTATGACTCATAGTATCTAATCTGGTATGCTCTAGTACTGGAGACTATGACTCATAGTATCTAATCTGGTATGCTCTAGTACTGGAGACTATGACTCATAGTATCTAATCTGGTATGCTCTAGTACTGGAGACTATGACTCATAGTATCTAATCTGGTATGCTCTAGTACTGGAGACTATGACTCATAGTATCTAATCTGGTATGCTCTAGTACTGGAGACTAGGACTCATAGTATCTAATCTGGTATGCTCTAGTACTGGAGACTATGACTCATAGTATCTAATCTGGTATGCTCTAGTACTGGAGACTAGGACTCATAGTATCTAATCTGGTATGCTCTAGTACTGGAGACTAGGACTCATAGTATCTAATCTGGTATGCTCTAGTACTGGAGACTAGGACTCATAGTATCTAATCTGGTATGCTCTAGTACTGGAGACTAGGACTCATAGTATCTAATCTGGTATGCTCTAGTACTGGAGACTAGGACTCATAGTATCTAATCTGGTATGCTCTAGTACTGGAGACTAGGACTCATAGTATCTAATCTGGTATGCTCTAGTACTGGAGACTAGGACTCATAGTATCTAATCTGGTATGCTCTAGTACTGGAGACTAGGACTCATAGTATCTAATCTGGTATGCTCTAGTACTGGAGACTAGGACTCATAGTATCTAATCTGGTATGCTCTAGTACTGGAGACTAGGACTCATAGTATCTAATCTGGTATGCTCTAGTACTGGAGACTAGGACTCATAGTATCTAATCTGGTATGCTCTAGTACTGGAGACTAGGACTCATAGTATCTAATCTGGTATGCTCTAGTACTGGAGACTAGGACTCATAGTATCTAATCTGGTATGCTCTAGTACTGGAGACTAGGACTCATAGTATCTAATCTGGTATGCTCTAGTACTGGAGACTAGGACTCATAGTATCTAATCTGGTATGCTCTAGTACTGGAGACTAGGACTCATAGTATCTAATCTGGTATGCTCTAGTACTGGAGACTAGGACTCATAGTATCTAATCTGGTATGCTCTAGTACTGGAGACTAGGACTCATAGTATCTAATCTGGTATGCTCTAGTACTGGAGACTAGGACTCATAGTATCTAATCTGGTATGCTCTAGTACTGGAGACTAGGACTCATAGTATCTCATTTGGTATGCTGCAGTACTGGAGACTAGGACTCATAGTATCTAATCTGGTATGCTCTAGTACTGGAGACTAGGACTCATAGTATCTAATCTGGTATGCTCTAGTACTGGAGACTAGGACTCATAGTATCTAATCTGGTATGCTCTAGTACTGGAGACTAGGACTCATAGTATCTAATTTGGTATGCTCTAGTACTGGAGACTAGGACTCATAGTATCTAATCTGGTATGCTCTAGTACTGGAGACTAGGACTCATAGTATCTAATCTGGTATGCTCTAGTACTGGAGACTAGGACTCATAGTATCTAATCTGGTATGCTCTAGTACTGGAGACTAGGACTCATAGTATCTAATCTGGTATGCTCTAGTACTGGAGACTAGGACTCATAGTATCTAATCTGGTATGCTCTAGTACTGGAGACTAGGACTCATAGTATCTAATCTGGTATGCTGCAGTACTGGAGACTAGGACTCATAGTATCTAATCTGGTATGCTCTAGTACTGGAGACTAGGACTCATAGTATCTAATCTGGTATGCTCTAGTACTGGAGACTAGGACTCATAGTATCTAATCTGGTATGCTCTAGTACTGGAGACTAGGACTCATAGTATCTAATCTGTTATGCTCTAGTACTGGAGACTATGACTCATAGTATCTAATCTGGTATGCTCTAGTACTGGAGACTAGGACTCATAGTATCTAATCTGGTATGCTCTAGTACTGGAGACTAGGACTCATAGTATCTAATCTGGTATGCTCTAGTACTGGAGACTAGGACTCATAGTATCTAATCTGGTATGCTCTAGTACTGGAGACTAGGACTCATAGTATCTAATCTGGTATGCTCTAGTACTGGAGACTAGGACTCATAGTATCTAATCTGGTATGCTCTAGTACTGGAGACTAGGACTCATAGTATCTCATTTGGTATGCTGCAGTACTGGAGACTAGGACTCATAGTATCTAATCTGGTATGCTCTAGTACTGGAGACTAGGACTCATAGTATCTAATCTGGTATGCTCTAGTACTGGAGACTAGGACTCATAGTATCTAATCTGGTATGCTCTAGTACTGGAGACTAGGACTCATAGTATCTAATCTGGTATGCTCTAGTACTGGAGACTAGGACTCATAGTATCTAATCTGGTATGCTCTAGTACTGGAGACTATGACTCATAGTATCTAATCTGGTATGCTCTGGTACTGGAGACTAGGACTCATAGTATCTAATCTGGTATGCTCTAGTACTGGAGACTAGGACTCATAGTATCTAATCTGGTATGCTCTAGTACTGGAGACTATGACTCATAGTATCTAATCTGGTATGCTCTAGTACTGGAGACTAGGACTCATAGTATCTAATCTGGTATGCTCTAGTACTGGAGACTAGGACTCATAGTATCTAATCTGGTATGCTCTAGTACTGGAGACTAGGACTCATAGTATCTAATCTGGTATGCTCTAGTACTGGAGACTAGGACTCATAGTATCTAATCTGGTATGCTCTAGTACTGGAGACTAGGACTCATAGTATCTAATCTGGTATGCTCTAGTACTGGAGACTAGGACTCATAGTATCTAATCTGGTATGCTGCAGTACTGGAGACTAGGACTCATAGTATCTCATTTGGTATGCTGCAGTACTGGAGACTAAGACTCATAGTATCTAATCTGGTATGCTCTAGTACTGGAGACTAGGACTCATAGTATCTAATCTGGTATGCTCTGGCTTTGCAATTGTCATCCTCTACCAAATGATCTGTTGACTAGGCAGCCGTTGACCAGACCAGACCAGACTAGTCCAGACCAGTCCAGACCCAGTCCAGACCAGACCAGACTAGTCCAGACCAGTCCAGACCCAGTCCAGACCAGACCCAGTCCAGACCAGACCCAGTCCAGACCAATCCAGACCAGACCCAGTCCAGACCAGACCCAGTCCAGACCAATCCAGACCAGACCCAGTCCAGTCCAGACCAGTCCAGTCCAGACCAGTCCAGACGAACTTGGACAGGTTGGGATCGATGGTTGTAGGAAGCCCACCTGTGTGTGTGTGATGGGAACATCAGTGCTGATCGGTGTCTGACACGCAGCAGACTGAGAGACAGGCTCACCTGCTGACTTCTATTGACTGTCTGGAGCCCTATTGGTAATGTGTCCCCCCTGTTAGGAGAAAGGGTGCTGTTGTGGTTCAGTTAAGACACCGTCCTATAGAGAACTGGAGAGGAGAGGAGAAGAGAAGAGAAGAGAAGAGAAGAGAAGAGAAGAGAAGAGAAGAGAAGAGAAGAGAGGAGAGGAGAGGAGAGGAGAGGGGAGGGGAGGGGAGGGGAGGGGAGGGGAGAGGAGAGGAGAGGAGAGGAGAGGAGAGGAGAGGAGAGGAGAGGAGAGGAGAGGAGAGGAGAGGAGAGGAGAGGAGAGGAGAGGAGAGGAGAGGAGTATTCAGGGATGGAAATTAAGATAGCCCGCTAGCCCTAGGCTTGTAGAAAATGTGCCTAACTAGCCCGATGACTGGTAAAATGTTGTCTTTTCAAATATCGCATGTTACAGAATGTCACCCCGGCGAGTACAAATTCCCCGGTTGGCCAGTGCCCCAAATCCTTTAATTCCATCTCTGTGTAGAGTAGAGTCCCAGAATGTGTATATCTCTGCTACACAGGACTCAGACTATCTTATTTATCAGACTATCTTATTTCTCATGCTATCTTATTTCTCATAACATCTTATTTCTCATACTATCTTATTTTTTTAGATATTTTTTTAAATTGCATTTAGCAGACACAGTTATCCAAAGAGACGAACACAGAACTGCAGGAATAGAACCTATAACCCTGCTGCTCTGACAGCAACCCTGCTAACCCTGCTGCTCTGACCGCACATTTCTATGTCTATCTCTGAGAGACAGACACTGCAAACACAGCACTGTTCTATTCTATTTTATTTTACGGTCTCAGACAGGATAAGAAACTAGACTAGATCAACCACCAAGCCCCACACACGCTTTGCAAAGTAGGTCCATAGTGCCTATTTATTCAGTAGGCTAATAATCCCTGGTCATCCTTAGTACGGTATTCAGAGATGGCATGTTGTAATAGCTAATTCCCTCTATCAGTGTCACCTTCTTTTAATTGAGCATTAGCTCACGGATCAAAAAATAATATCCACAAGTAAACCCCATGAATCCATTCAACGGGCAATTATCACGTTTCATACCAACCATAACTATAACTGTCAATTAAATACGTTGTTCAAGACGTCGCTGAAAAGGAAACTGGGCATTACATTTTTATTTCCTGCCGGAAATGAATCTAGAATTGAATCCCAAATGGCACCCTATTCCCTATTTAGTGCACTACTTTTGACCAGAGCTGTATGGGCCCTAGTCAAAGGTAGTGCACTACATAGGGAATAGTGTGCCATTTAGAATGCACTTGGATAGAAAACAATCTCACACAGAAGCCTTGTGTTTCAGGTATTGAGACAATTCAGTCTGTGACATTTAAAAGTCAATTCAAAGAAAAATAACACCGTCTAGTAACACTACACTGTCATTCTTAAAAATGTTTAAATTAAGCCAGACTATGGCTGTCTGTTTTCCTCACTAAAAGATCTTGATAATAACCTGCCTGGCATTTCTGAAGAGGAAGAGGTTCAAATCGGACTCCGTTTTCACACAACGTCTCAAAGCCTAATTGGGTAAGAAGTGAAGGCCTATTAACTAATAGCTCTCTGTTACAGTTACATGCCAGGAAAGAGCTGAGACAAGGCTTTGCATCCCAAATGCCATCCTATTCCCTATATAGTGCACTACTTTTGACCAGAGCCTTATGGGTAATGTAGTGAACTAAATAAGGAATAGGGTGTTGTTTGGGAAGCAGACGGGTATAGAAATCCTGGTTGGAGGATCTGCAAACCCTTGTTATGGAAGGAGACATTCACAGTTTGAGATGATATTTCACAATGTTGCATTCTACGGTTATAGAAACACTTCTGCTCAGCGTGATAGTGTTATACTGTTTCATTATGGTATGACAAGGCAAGATGAGGTACAGTATATTCTATTTAATCAGTGGAGGCTCCTCAGAGGAGGACGAGGAGGACCATCCCCCCTCAGTGAATTTCATTAAAAATAAAAATTGTTTTAAGTTATCATTTTTAGATAAAACTCTACTAAATATATTCACGTCACCAAATAATTGATAAAAACTCACTGTTTTGCAATGAAGGTCTACAGTAGCCTCAACAGCCCTCTGTAGGATAGCACCATGGTGTACCCGGAGGACAGCTAGGTTCCGTCTTCCTCTACATTGACATCAATACAAAACCTAGGAGGCTCATAGTTCTCACCCCCTTCCATAGACTTACACAGTAATTATGACAACTTTAGGAGGACGTCCTCCAAACTATCAGAGCTCTTGCAGCATGAACTGACATGTTGTCCACCCAATCAAAGGATCAGAGAATGATTCTCGTACTGAAAGCATATGCTACAGCTAGCTAGCACCGCAGTGCATAAAATATGGCGAGTAGTTGACTCAAAGAGAGAGAAAGACAATAGTTTAACAGGAGAAGCAAGATAGAGAGGGAGAGCGAGAGAGTGCTAGCTATATTTCGTAGTATTTCTTTCACTTTAACTTACGTAGCTAGCTAGCTAGTTTAGCCTACTCAAACACCCGGCTCAAACAGATATGCTATGGTTATCTAACACTAGAACTCTTCCAAGTCAAGTTAAGCTTTTGGTTGTATTCCTTTATTGCCACTGGGGCCAGCTGGTGTAACTGCTAAACTGTATGCTGACTGTACACTGTACTGCGTGATTGTAGTGGGTTTGCTAATGCATTAGTTATATTAGCTATGTTGACTATGACTTCAGATAATATGGTGACAACCATGTAGTGTGTAGCGGTTAGCGGTTATGATATGAAGGTTTGACTTGTAAAAGTTTTTTTCGCCTTGTCACAGACAGCTGATGTGTTGTGCACTGATGTCCAAAACTGAAAGGAACAGGTAAGAGAGGAGGAGAGCACGTGGATGTGAGAAGGCAGTACAACGAGCAAAGTGATCATGCTGTTTGTATGTGGCTGCGATGAAAGGGAACTGTGTTTGCGTGTGATCAGGGGTGTATTCATTCTGCCGATTCTGTTGAAAAAAAATGTTTCTTAAACGGAAGCAAATGTAACGAAACGGGAGATAAACATACCTCAATTTGTCCAATAGAAACTCTCGGTTACAACTGTTGGACTAATGATTAAACCCTAGATCAGCTAGCTGCAGGCAAGAGTGTGCAAGGCGCTGTTAAATTGATTCCAAAAGATCTCTCAACCTGTGCACCTACGTTGTAATCTTTGATTCATAGGCTAGGTTGTAGCGACCTCGTGATGGGTACAGGGAACATTTTAGTATCATGTAGTAGCCTAAACCTATCGATGCTACGTTGAGCTGGGTTTAATATAAATATGGCCATGCTCCTAAAAAAACATATCGTTCTCCATCATCTTAAACGACACCGACCGCCACTGTATTTCATATTATAATTAATACAAAAAAAAAGCAACATGCAACAATTTAAAAGGTTTAATCTTAGAGTTCATAAGGAAATCAGTGAATTGAAATAAATTAATTAGGTCCTAATCTATGGATTTCACATGACTGGGAACGCAGATAGGCATTTTCTGCCTCCACTCTAGTGTAAAATGTATCATTTTCTCTCCACAGAAGACTTCCTTCCTGTTTTTATCAAATACATGCCCTTACCATCCATCTGGTCCTTTGTACACTGAACAAAAATCTAAAACAAAACATGCAACAACTTCAACGATTTTACTGAGTTACAGTTCATATCAGGTTATAAATTCATTAGGTCCTAATCTATGGATTTCACATGACTGGGAACGCAGACATGCATCTGTTGGTCACAGACACCTTTTATAAGGGGCGTGGATCAGAAAACCAGTCAGTCTCTGGTGTGACCCCCATTTGCCTCATGCAGCGTGACACATCTCCTTTGCATAGAGTTGATCAGGCTGTTGATTGTGGCCTGCAGAATGCTGTCCCACTCCTCTTCAATGGCTGTGAGAAGTTGCTGGATATTGGCGGGAACTGGAACACGCTGTCCTACACGTCGATCCAGAGCATCCCAAACATGCTCAATGGACATTTTCTGCTTCCAAGAATTGTGCACAGATTCTTGCGACATGTGGACGTCATGTGGATGAAATATGAGGTGATGGTGGTGGATAAATGGCACAAAAATGGGCCTCAGCATCTCGTCACAGTATCTCTGTGCATTTAAATTGCAATCAATAAAATGCAATTGTGTTTGTTGTCCGTAGTTTATGCCTGCCCATACCATAATCCCACCGCCATCATCGGTCACTATGTTCACAAAATTGACATCAGCAAATTGCTCGCCCACACGACGCCATACGACGTCTGCGGTTGTGAGGCCGGTTGGATGTACTGCCAAATTCTCTAAAACTACTTTGAAGGCGGCTTATGGTAGAGAAATTAACATTAAATTCTCTGGCAATATCTCTGGTAGACATTCCTGCATTCAGCATACCAATTGTACGCTACCTCAAAACTTGAGGCATCTGCGTCATTGTGTTGTGTGACAAAACTGCACATTTTAGAGTGGCCTTTTTTTGTCCCCCAGCACAAGGTCCACCTTTGTAATGATCATGCTGTTTAATCAGCTTCTTGATATGCCACACCTGTCAGGTGGATGGGATTATCTTGGCAAAGGAGAAATGCTCACTAACGGGGATGTAAACAAATTTGTGAACAACATTTGAGAGAAAGTATTTCTGGGATCTTTTATTTCAGCTCATGAAACATGAAAAATACAAAAAAAGACGAAAAATTTATAAATATGTACAAACATTCCTAAAGACTTTAACGCAACATGTGGCATTTATATTTTTGTTCAGTGTAATTATATCAACTGTAATCCAAACCAAATATCTTCTGCTGCATATCAACTGTAATCCAAACCAAATATCTTCTGCTGCATATCAACTGTAATCCAAACCAAATATCTTCTGCTGCATATCAACTGTAATCCAAACCAAATATTTTCTGCTGCATATCAACTGTAATCCAAACCAAATATCTTCTGCTGCATATCAACTGTAATCCAAACCAAATATTTTCTGCTGCATATCAACTGTAATCCAAACCAAATATCTTCTGCTGCATATCAACTGTAATCCAAACCAAATATCTTCTGCTGCATATCAACTGTAATCCAAACCAAATATCTTCTTCTGCATATCAACTGTAATCCAAACCAAATATCTTCTGCTGCATATCAACTGTAATCCAAACCAAATATTTTCTGCTGCATATCAACTGTAATCCAAACCAAATATCTTCTGCTGCATATCAACTGTAATCCAAACCAAATATCTTCTGCTGCATATCAACTGTAATCCAAACGGTAATACTGTAAAATGTATCTAAACAGTGCTGGCGACTCGTGATTCATATCCTGATTGTTAGATCAATAACCAATTTGAGGGTTGACATGGTGGACTGGCTCCAGATTGCAGGCCATGCTTAGACATGGGGTGTAAATCTTACCCTGTTGGACGCGGTGCAGGACAGGGCTGTCACCGGAGTGATTTATACTTATGTGTGTGTTTATATACACTACCGTTTAAAAGTTTGGGGTCACTCAGAAATGTCCTTGTTTTGGAAGGAAAAGCACATTTTTTGTCCATTAAAATAACATTAAATTGATCAGAAATACAGTGTAGACATTGTTAATGCTGTAAATGACTATTGTAGCTGGAAACGGCAGATTTTTTACGGAATATCTACATAGGTGGACAGACCCATTATCAGCAACCATCACTCCTGTGTTCCAATGGCACGTTGTGTTAGCTAATCCAAGTTTATAATTTTAAAAGGCTAATTGATCATTAGAAAACCCTTTTGGAATTATGTTAGCACAGCTGAAAACTGTTGTCCTGATTAAAGAAGCAATAAAACTGGCCTTAAGACTAGTTGAGTATCTGGAGAATCAGCATTTGTCGGTTCGATTACAGGCTCAAAATGGCCAGAAACAATGAACTTCTGAAACTCGTCAATCTATTCTTGTTCTGAGAAATGTAGGCTATTCCATGCGAGGAATTGCCAATAAACTGAAGATCTCGTACAACGCTGTGTGCTACTCCCTTCACAGAACAGCGCAAACTGGCTCGAACCAGAATAGAAAGAGTGGGAGGCCCCGGTGCACAACTGAGCAAGAAGACAAGTACATTAGAGTGTCTAGTTTGAGAAACAGACGCCTCACAAGTCCTCATCTGGCAGCTTCATTAAATAGTACCCGCAAAACACCAGTCTCAACGTCAACAGTGAAGAGGCGACTCCGGGATGCTGACCTTCAGTTTTTCAGCTGTGCTAACATAATTGCAAAAGGGCTTTCTAATGATCAATTAGCCTTTTAAAATGATAAACTTGGATTAGCTAACACAACGTGCCATTGGAACACAGAAGTGATGGTTGCTGATAATGGGCCTCTGTACGCCTACACAGATATTCCATAAAAAAAATCAGCCGTTTCCAGCTACAATAGTCATTTACAACATTAACAATGTCCACACTGTATTTCTGATCAATTTGATGTTATTTTAATGGACAAAAATGCACTTTTCTTTCAAAAACAAGGACATTTCTATGTGACCCCAACATTTTGAACGGTGTGTACGTGGCGTGAGGCAGAGCTCTGTGTCATCAGCAGGAAGGGCCCCAGCAGAGCTCTGATTAGGAAGGAGATAAGAACCCCTAATGAGGGACACACTAGCATCTTCATCCTCATCATCGTCATCGTCATAATTATCATCATCATATCATTTCAAAGTTTAACGGTTGTGGACACAGATATGCAGATGTTTCAGTCCAGTAGTAATATCTACAAAACAATACATCATCCAAAAAGTTAAAAGAAATTAAGAAATATCAGAAAGAGCAATGAAAAGGTGTGTACAGCGAATACAGTATATACATATGAAGTGGACAGCAGTAGTTATATAGGATCAACCAGGACTTCACACCGCGTGGCCGCCGCCACTCTAACCTGGTGGTCCCAGCGCGCACGACCCACGTGGAGTTCCAGGTCTCCGGCAGCCTCTGGAACTGCCGATCTGCGGCCAACAAGGCAGAGTTCATCTCAGCCTATGCTTCCCTCCAGTCCCTCGACTTCTTGGCACTGACGGAAACATGGATTACCACAGATAACACTGCTACTCCTACTGCTCTCTCCTCGTCTGCCCACGTGTTCTCGCACACCCCGAGAGCTTCTGGTCAGCGGGGTGGTGGCACTGGGATCCTCATCTCTCCCAAGTGGACATTCTCTCTTTCTCCCCTGACCCATCTGTCTATCGCCTCCTTTGAATTCCATGCTGTCACAGTTACCAGCCCTTTCAAGCTTAACATCCTTATCATTTATCGCCCCCCAGGTTCCCTTGGAGAGTTCATCAATGAGCTTGACGCCTTGATAAGTTCCTTTCCTGAGGATGGCTCACCTCTCACAGTCCTGGGTGACTTTAACCTCCCCACGTCTACCTTTGACTCATTCCTCTCTGCCTCCTTCTTTCCACTCCTCTCCTCTTTTGACCTCACCCTCTCACCTTCCCCCCCTACTCACAAGGCAGGCAATACGCTTGACCTCATCTTTACTAGATGCTGTTCTTCCACTAATCTCATTGCAACTCCCCTCCAAGTCTCCGACCACTACCTTGTATCCTTTTCCCTCTCGCTCTCATCCAACACTTCCCACACTGCCCCTACTCGGATGGTATCGCGCCGTTCCAACCTTCGCTCTCTCTCCCCCGCTACTCTCTCCTCTTCCATCCTATCATCTCTTCCCTCTGCTCAAACCTTCTCCAACCTATCTCCGGATTCTGCCTCCTCAACCCTCCTCTCCTCCCTTTCTGCATCCTTTAACTCTCTATGTCCCCTATCCTCCAGGCCGGCTCGGTCCTCCCCTCCTGCTCCGTGGCTCGACGACTCATTGCGAGCTCACAGAACAGGGCTCCGGGCAGCCGAGCGGAAATGGAGGAAAACTCGCCTCCCTGCGGACCTGGCATCCTTTCACTCCCTCCTCTCTACATTCTCCTCTTCTGTCTCTGCTGCTAAAGCCACTTTCTACCACTCTAAATTCCAAGCATCTGCCTCTAACCCTAGGAAGCTCTTTGCCACCTTCTCCTCCCTCCTGAATCCTCCTCCCCCTCCCCCCTCCTCCTCCCTCTCTGCGGATGACTTCGTCAACCATTTTGAAAAGAAGGTCGACGACATCCGATCCTCGTTTGCTAAGTCAAACGACACCGCTGGTTCTGCTCACACTGCCCTACCCTGTGCTTTGACCTCTTTCTCCCCTCTCTCTCCAGATGAAATCTCGCGTCTTGTGACGGCCGGCCGCCCAACAACCTGCCCGCTTGACCCTATCCCCTCCTCTCTTCTCCAGGCCATTTCCGGAGACCTTCTCCCTTACCTCACCTCGCTCATCAACTCATCCTTGACCGCTGGCTACGTCCCTTCCGCCTTCAAGAGAGCGAGAGTTGCACCCCTGCTGAAAAAACCTACACTCGATCCCTCCGATGTCAACAACTACAGACCAGTATCCCTTCTTTCTTTTCTCTCCAAAACTCTTGAACGTGCCGTCCTTGGCCAGCTCTCCTGCTATCTCTCTCAGAATGACCTTCTTGATCCAAATCAGTCAGGTTTCAAGACTAGTCATTCAACTGAGACTGCTCTTCTCTGTGTCACGGAGGCGCTCCGCACTGCTAAAGCTAACTCTCTCTCCTCTGCTCTCATCCTTCTAGACCTATCGGCTGCCTTTGATACAGTGAACCATCAGATCCTCCTCTCCACCCTCTCCGAGTTGGGCATCTCCGGCGCGGCCCACGCTTGGATTGCGTCCTACCTGACAGGTCGCTCCTACCAGGTGGCGTGGCGAGAATCTGTCTCCGCACCACGTGCTCTCACCACTGGTGTCCCCCAGGGCTCTGTTCTAGGCCCTCTCCTATTCTCGCTATACACCAAGTCACTTGGCTCTGTCATATCCTCACATGGTCTCTCCTATCATTGCTATGCAGACGACACACAATTAATCTTCTCCTTTCCCCCTTCTGATAACCAGGTGGCGAATCGCATCTCTGCATGTCTGGCAGACATATCAGTGTGGATGACGGATCACCACCTCAAGCTGAACCTCGGCAAGACGGAGCTGCTCTTCCTCCCGGGGAAGGACTGCCCGTTCCATGATCTCGCCATCACGGTTGACAACTCCATTGTGTCCTCCTCCCAGAGTGCTAAGAACCTTGGCGTGATCCTGGACAACACGCTGTCGTTCTCAACTAACATCAAGGCGGTGACCCGTTCCTGTAGGTTCATGCTCTACAACATTCGCAGAGTACGACCCTGCCTCACACAGGAAGCGGCACAGGTCCTAATCCAGGCACTTGTCATCTCCCGTCTGGACTACTGCAACTCGCTGTTGGCTGGGCTCCCTGCCTGTGCCATTAAACCCCTACAACTCATCCAGAACGCCGCAGCCCGTCTGGTGTTCAACCTTCCCAAGTTCTCTCACGTCACCCCGCTCCTCCGCTCTCTCCACTGGCTTCCAGTTGAAGCTCGCATCCGCTACAAGACCATGGTGCTTGCCTACGGAGCTGTGAGGGGAACGGCACCTCCGTACCTTCAGGCTCTGATCAGGCCCTACACCCAAACAAGGGCACTGCGTTCATCCACCTCTGGCCTGCTCGCCTCCCTACCTCTGAGGAAGTACAGCTCCCGCTCAGCCCAGTCAAAACTGTTCGCTGCTCTGGCACCCCAATGGTGGAACAAACTCCCCCACGACGCCAGGTCAGCGGAGTCAATCACCACCTTCCGGAAACACCTGAAACACCACTTCTTTAAGGAATACCTAGGATAGGATAAAGTAATCCTTCTAACCCCCCCCCCCCCCCTTAAAAGAGTTAGATGCACTATTGTAAAGTGGTTGTTCCACTGGATATCATAAGGTGAATGCACCAACTTGTAAGTCGCTCTGGATAAGAGCGTCTGCTAAATGACTTAAATGTAAATGTAAATGACTAGAATACAGTATGAAGTGGACAGCAGTAGTTATATAGGATGAACCAGGACTAGAATACAGTATATACATATGAAGTGGACAGCAGTAGTTATATAGGATGAACCAGGACTAGAATACAGTATTATACATATGAAGTGGACAGCAGTAGTTATATAGGATGAACCAGGACTAGAATACAGTATGAAGTGGACAGCAGTAGTTATATAGGATGAACCAGGACTAGAATACAGTATATACATATGAAGTGGACAGCAGTAGTTAAATAGGATGAACCAGGACTAGAATACAGTATATACATATGAAGTGGACAGCAGTAGTTATATAGGATGAACCAGGACTGGAATACAGTATATACATATGAAGTGGACAGCAGTAGTTAAATAGGATGAACCAGGACTAGAATACAGTATTATACATATGAAGTGGACAGCAGTAGTTATATAGGATGAACCAGGACTAGAATACAGTATGAAGTGGACAGCAGTAGTTATATAGGATGAACCAGGACTAGAATACAGTATATACATATGAAGTTGGTAAAACATTATGTAAACATTATTAAACTGGCCAGTGATTCCATGTCTATGTACAGGGCAGCAGTCTCTAAGGTGCAGGGTAGAGTTCCGGATGATAGCCAGCTAGTAACAGTCACTAGGTTCAGGGCAGGGTACTGGGGCGGAGGCTAGTAACAGTCACTAAGGTTCAGGGCAGGGTACTGGTGCGGAGGCTTGTAACAGTCACTAAGGTTCAGGGCAGGGTACTGGGGCGGAGGCTAGTAACAGTCACTAAGGTTCAGGGCAGGGTACTTGGCGGAGGCTAGTAACAGTCACTAAGGTTCAGGGCAGGGTACTGGGGCGGAGGCTAGTAACAGTCACTAGGTTCAGGGCAGGGTACTGGGGCGGAGGCTAGTAACAGTCACTAAGGTTCAGGGCAGGGTACTGGGGCGGAGGCTAGTAACAGTCACTAGGTTCAGGGCAGGGTACTGGGCGGAGGCTAGTAACAGTCACTAGATTCAGGGCAGGGTACTGGGGCGGAGGCTAGTAACAGTCACTAGGTTCAGGGCAGGGTACTGGGGAGGAGGCTAGTAACAGTCACTAAGGTTCAGGGCAGGGTACTGGGGCGGAGGCTAGTAACAGTCACTAAGGTTCAGGGCAGGGTACTGGGGCGGAGGCTAGTAACAGTTACTAAGGTTCAGAGCAGGGTACTGGGGCGGAGGCTAGTAACAGTCACTAGGTTCAGGGCAGGGTACTGGGGCGGAGGCTAGTAACAGTCACTAGGTTCAGGGCAGGGTACTGGGGCGGAGGCTAGTAACAGTCACTAAGGTTTAGGGCAGGGTACTGGGGCGGAGGCTAGTAACAGTCACTAGGTTCAGGGCAGGGTACTGGGGCGGAGGCTAGTAACAGTCACTAAGGTTCAGGGCAGGGTACTGGGGCGGAGGCTAGTATCAGTCACTAGGTTCAGGGCAGGGTAATGGGGCGGAGGCTAGTAACAGTCACTAGGTTCAGGGCAGGGTACTGGGCGGAGGCTAGTAACAGTCACTAGATTCAGGGCAGGGTACTGGGGCGGAGGCTAGTAACAGTCACTAGGTTCAGGGCAGGGTACTGGGGCGGAGGCTAGTAACAGTCACTAAGGTTCAGGGCAGGGTACTGGGGCGGAGGCTAGTATCAGTCACTAGGTTCAGGGCAGGGTAATGGGGCGGAGGCTAGTAACAGTCACTAGGTTCAGGGCAGGGTACTGGGCGGAGGCTAGTAACAGTCACTAAGGTTCAGGGTAGGGTACTGGGGCGGAGGCTAGTAACAGTCACTAAGGTTCAGGGCAGGGGTACTGGGGCGGAGGCTAGTAACAGTCACTAAGGTTCAGGGCAGGGTACGGGGCGGAGGCTAGTACAGTCACGGCAGAAGAAAAAAAAAAAAAAAGGGGGGGAGAAGGGGTAAGGCATTGGTGCCGTTGTGCCGATGGCGACGTCTGACCATATCAGGTGTGTAGTAGTTCTGTTCTGTTCTCTTGTCGCTGTACTATCTTCGTTTCGCTGTGTTTGGTGCGTTTTTTTTTTTTCTTGT
>NC_052341.1:1266981-1271108 GCF_016432855.1 Salvelinus namaycush | reverse complement strand
TATAGTAGGCCTACATCAGTGTGCTGTATCTATATATAGGGGGGCCTACACCTCAGTGTGTTTATCTATATATAGGGCCTACTCAGTTGCTGTATCTATATAGTAGTCCTACACATGTATTGTATCATTGTATGGTCTATATCTCAGTGTGTTGTATCTATATAGTAGGGCCTACATCGGTGTGTTGTATATATATATAGTGGGGCCTACATCAGTGTGTTTGTCTGTATATATATAGTAGTAGCCTATATCTCAGTGTGTGTAATCTATATAGTGGGCCTACATCCTGTGCTGTATCTATATAGTAGGGCCTACCAGTGTTTTGTATCTATTATAGCAGGCCTACACAGTGTATGTACTATATTAGGGCCTACATCTCAGTGTGTTGTATCTATATTTAGGCCTACATCAGTGTGCTGTAATACTATGGCGTAGGGGCCTACATCATTTGTTTGTATCGATATATTGGGCCACCTCTCAGTGGTTGTATCTATATAGTAGGGCCTACATCAGTGTGTTGTATCTATATAGTAGGGCCTACATCCGTGTGTGTATCTATCTAGTGAGGCCTATATCTCAGTGTGTTTGTATCTATATTAGTAGGGCCTACATCAGTGTGCTTATCTCTATAATAGTAGGGCCTCATCAGTGTGGCTGTATCTATATAGTAGGGCCTACATCTCAGCTTGTTTCTTTCTATACAGGCCTCACTATGTATTGTCTCTATATAGTCGGGCCTACATCTCAGTTGTGTTGTATCTTATAGTAGGTGCCCTACATCAGTGTGCTATATCTATATAGTAGGGCCTACATCTCAGTGTGTTGTATCTATATAGGAGGGCCTACATCAGTGTGCTAATATCTATATAGTAGGCTGACATCAGTGTGCTTATCCCCCCTTATATAGTAGGCCTACTCAGTGTGCTGTATCTATATAGCAGGCCTACATCAGTGTGCGATATCTATTAGTAGTAGGGCCTACCTCTCAGTGTGTTGGTATCTATATAGTAGGGCCTAACATCAGTGAGTGCTATACTATATAAGTATGGCCTACATCAGTGTGCTATATCTATATTCGGTAGGGCCTACCTCATTGTGCTGTATCTATTAGTAGTTGCCTACATCTCAGCTTGTTTCATTTCTTAGCAGGGCCTACATCATGTATTTGTTATCTATATAGTAGAGGCCTACATCAGTGTGTTTTATCTATATAAGTAGGGCCTACTCTCGTGTATTGTTCTATATAGTAGGGCCTACATCTGTGGTATTGTATACTATATAGTATGCCTACATCAGTGTGTTGTATCTATATAGTAGGGCCTACTCAGTGTGCTGTATATTCTACATAGCAGGGCCTACATCATTGTATTGTGTAATCTATATAGTAGGGCCTACATCATGTGTGTTGTATCTATATTGTAGGGCCCTCATCAGTGTGCTGATATCTATATTGTAGGGCCTACATCAGTGTGGTTGTTATCTATATAGTAGGGCCTTACATCAGTGTGTTGTATCTATATTGTAGGGACTACACAGTGTCTGTATCTATTTGTAGTGCCTACATCATGTGCTGTATCTATATAGCAGGGCCTACATCATGTCTTGTATCTATAAGTAGGGCCTACTCAGTGTGTTGTATGCTATATAGTAGGGCATACATCCGTTGCTGTATATATATAGTAGGGCCTACATCAGTGTGGTTGTATCTATACTTAGTAGGGCCTGACTCTCAGTGTGTGTATCTATATAGTAGGGCCTAACATCATGTGTGCTGTTCTATATAGTAGGGGCCTACATCAGTGTGTTGTATCTATATAGTAGGGCCTACATCAGTGTGTTTGTATCTCTATAGTAGGTACTACATCATTGTATTGTATCATAGTATTAGTAGGGCTACATCTAGTGTGTTGTATCTATATAGTATGGCCTACATCAGTGTGATTTTCTATCTATATAGTATAGCCTGACATCAGTGTGTTGTATCTATATAGCAGCCTACATCAGTGTTTGTATCTATATAGTAAGGGCCTACTCTCAGTGTGTTGTATCTTATATAGTAGGGCCTACATCCGTGTGCCTGTATCTATATAGTACGGCCTACAATCTAGTGTATTGTATCATATAGTAGGGCCTAACACAGTTGCTGTATCTAATAGTAGGGGCCTACATCAGTGTGCTGTATCTATATAGTGGCCCTACATCAGTGTGCTTTATCTATATATAGGGCCTACATCATTGTGTTGTATTCTATATAGCAGGGCTACATCAGTGGGCTGTATCTATATAGTACGGCCTACATATCAGTGTAGTGTATCTATATAGTAGGGCCTACATCAGTGTGTTGTATCTATAATATAGGGCCTACCTCAGGTATTGTATCTATATAGTAAAGGGCCTACTCAGTGTATTGATCTATATAGTAGCCTAATCATGTGTTGTATCTATCTTGTAGGGCCTACATCAGTGTGCTGTATCTATATATAGGGCCTACATCATTGTGAGTATCTATTAGTAGGGCCTACATCAGTGGCTGTATCTACTAGTAGGGCCTACATCAGTGTGATGTATCTTATATAGTAGGGCCTACATCAGGTGCTGTATCTATATAGTAGGCCTACATCAGTGTGTTGTATCTATTATGTAGGGCCTACATCATGTGCTGTATCTATATGTAGGGGCCTACATCTGTGTATTGTATCTATATAGTAGGCCTACATCAGTGTGTTGTATCTATATTTTAGGGCCCTACATCAGTGGTGGCTGTATCTATATCGTGGGCCTACATCAGTGTATGTATCTATATAGTAGGGCCTACACATGTGCTGTATCTATATATAGGGCCTACATCAGTGTGATGTATCTATATAGTTCGGGCCGACATCAGTGTGCTGGGTATCTATATATAGGGCCTTCATCAGTGTGGGTTGTATCTATATAGTAGGGCCTCCATCAGGGTGCTGTATCTATTAGTAGGGCTACATCTTGTATTGTATCTATATAGTAGGTCCTATATCTCAGTGTGTTGTATCTATATAGTAGGGTCCTACATCAGTGTGTTTATATTATTAGTAGGGCCTACATCAGTGTGTTGTATCTAATATAGAGGAGGGCCTATACTCAGTTGTTGTATCTAGATAGTATCCTACATCAGTGTCTGTATCTATTAAGGGCCTACATCAGTGTGTTGTATCTAATATAGGCAGGCCTACTCAGTGTATTGTATCTATATGAGTAGGGCCTACATCTCAGTGTGTTGTATCTATAATAGTAGGGCCTACATCAGTGTGCTGTATCTATCTAGTAGGGCCTACATCAGTGTGTTGTCTCTTCTAGTAGGGCCTACATCTCCGTGTGGTTGTATCTATATAGTAGGGCCTACTATCGTGTGTTGTATCTTATAGTAAGGCCTACATCAGTGTGTTGTCTCTATATAGTGAGGGCCTATAATCTCAGTGTGTTGTATCTATATAGTGGGCCTACATCAGTGTGCTATATCTATATATGTAGGGCCTACATCGTGTGCTGTATCTATATAGATAGTGCCTCTCTCAGCTTGTTTCATTTCTATAGCGGGCCTCCTAGTTAGTGTTATTGTATCTATATAGTAGATGGGCCTACATCTCAGTGTGGTTTGTATCTATCTAGTAGGGCCTACTCAGTGTGCTATATCTATAGTAGGGCCTACATCTCAGTGTGTTTGTATCTATATATAGGGGCCTCATCAGTGGTGCTATATCTATATAGTAGGCCTACCTCAGTGTGCTGTTCTATATAGTAGGGCCTACATCGTGTGCGTCTCTATATAGCAGGCCTACATCAGTGTGCTATATCTATATAGTATGGCCTACATCTCAGTGTGTTGTATCTATATAGTAGGGCCTACATCAGTGTTCTATATCTATATATAGGGCGCTACATCAGTGTGCTATATTAGATAGTAGGGCTACATCAGTGTGCTGATCTATATAGTAGGGCCTACATCTCAGCTTGTTTCATTTCTATAGCATGGTCTACATCATGTATGTATCTATATAGTAGGCTACATCAGTGTGTTTGTATATCTATATAGTAGGCCTACATCTCAGTGTATTGTATCGGTTAGTAGGGCCTCATCATGTTTGTATCTA